>NC_091741.1:57793997-57823997 GCF_043380555.1 Nothobranchius furzeri | reverse complement strand
TAAAACAGTTCTTTCTACTTTAGTTCATACAGTTTTAACTACCACAGTACATGGTTATTTACAAACAGCAGCAAAATAGTATACGGTCCATGTAGCGGTCAAGTCCAGCTGGAATTTCTTAATTTTCCTGCAGAAGAAAATAATGCAAAGCATCAAATGAACTGCTGTGAAATCTAAACAATTAATGCATTAAGACTGCATAAATAATCAGATTTGTACTTAATTATTTTCTCAGAACAATCACAAAACCAGCATAATCAAACTATGTTGTTAATAAAATGATAACTGAGTTACCTTTGCTCTTATTTGCCCTGCCTTCTGATTAACCTGCACTTCCTCCACTTCTGAAGGCTGAAACTGAGGTCCATCGTGTGATGTCATCACAGACAAATGTGGCAGAATGAAGGCAAAACACATCAACAATATGTGATGGACATCAAAAATGTTGCCCAATTTTTATATGGTTCATCATAAAAATAACAATTTACACTCATGCGTTTTAATCACAGCTACACAGCAGGAATCTGCCATCTGCTGATGAAAAGTTGCGTGTAGTCTTCTTAAAATGTGAACTCTGACAAGGGTTTCACATCTCAATCAATGTTCATGTTAAACAGTTGTGACTTCAAGCAGTTAGCTCTTCACTCCCAAATATGAGTTAAATCTGTTTGGTAAGCTTTCCACAACAACAAAGATTTATCATTGATACCTTTTTACAGAAACACACATAAAATAGTCTGAAATAAACTTTTGCTGTAGAAAATGTTTAGAAAAATTTTCCCATCTTCTCAGATTTGATTTTATGACTAATCTCAAGTCTTGTTGGTAAATTGCTGTATTGGACTCATGAAATAAGTGGGCTGACACAGATACCTTAGAAACATCTCATAAGCTTCAGGGTTCAGTTTATTTCTGCTGCACAAAGTTCTTGTAGAGAACATTGTCCCTTTGATTGCAAGATTTTGTGGGGCTGATGAAATATTTAGTGTACAATTGGCTTACTGCAAGTAAAAATGTAGATGTATGCAGATTCGAAATAAGAATGCATGATGGGTTGGTTTATTAGAACGTGACTGTTAAATGCAGTCCTGAAATACTTTCCTTATTGCTGATTTACTGCTTAATTAACAAAGCTAGTTTATAATCTCTTAAAGTAATGCTTTCCAACTTTTTCCTTATTTTAAATCATTTTCTTGAGCCAGTATGTGCTAAAATGACCCTTTACATGGTTAATAAAAGGCTACCCAAGCCCTATCGCCCCCTGTGGCCAGAATATTCCACTTCCAACTTGCTAAAAGCAAGCCAAACTGTCTAGTCTTCCTTTAATTAGGATTGCTGAATTGACTGGTTAGCCATACGGCATGGTGAGAAGGGGTTTTGTTGAGTTATTTCCTGTGGTTATCCTCCTCACCACCTCCACAGTGACATCACAGTCGGAGCTGTTTCCATTCTCCCATCACACTGAGCTGCAGACTCAGAGGAAGCTCCATCACATTGCCGTCTTATTGATTGGCTCTTTGAGTCATTCCGTTAATGCAGCTGCGTGTTGTGTTTAATTACGTTTAGTACTCATGCGGGTGCATCAGTGTGGCCAAGTCCTGGTATGAGAACTCATATCATTCCTGGTTGTCTTCTTTCAAAAATGCCTAAATGTCCTGCAAGTGATTGTTTCTACGCTCTGACTCCTAAAAGCAATGAAGCCCTGAATTAATCTGATCTGATCTAGAAAATGTGTCATTCAGCTGAAGTGCATTCATAAATACTGTTGATTCCTGCAGAGTCAGACTTCCTCTCCACCTCACCTTCCCTCACTCCATCATCCCCTTTCTCCTCCTATTGCCTGGCTCCCTCCAGAGGCCGAGCGGTGCCACTGCACGCCTCTGCCAATAACACCTGCGTAGCTGTAGTCACTGCATTGTGATCAGGACCATTGGAGGCAGTTTATTTGCTCCAGGGCAGGAGCCGGCAGTTTATCAGCATCTGGGATCCCTGGAGCTGAGGGGACAGATCTACAGAGCAGGTAGAGCCAAACCAAAGCGAGACACTACTGCATCAGTGAGGATAACATCAGCAGAGAGACTGGACTTCTGCTGATTGATTCCTGCAGCCGATAGAAAGGAAGAGGAGAGAGTGTGACCAGGGAGAGGAGGAGGAGTAATCAGAGTGATTTTTACTTATTTATTATGAGTAGCTGTTTTATTTGTAGATTTTGTGTGTGAGCATGTGTGTGTGTGTGCTTGTGTGTGATGTCAGATTTCACAGTCAGCACCTCTGAAGGTGCCGTTGTTGCTGATGTTTAGCCTGAGTCACAGCCCCAGCTTCTGCTTCCCAAAGCATGTACAGTTCAGACGGGATGGGTTAATGAGTGCAGGCGGCTTACGCTCAACTCTCACCACCATCAAGGATGGTGAAGCGAGTGAGTCAGCATGCAGGGAGGAAAGTGAAGGGGACAGGCAGTGGGAGGAGGTGACAGGTAATAACGCTCTATGGCCAGGTTTGATGGCAGGATGGCAGTTTGATCTGCAGGCTGCTGCGTGTTTGACCCTCCAAACTTAATCTGAAGTTTGGGATTAGAATGGAAAAGCGCAGATTTATTCCTTTCTGTCTTCCTTTGCTTTTGTTCTAACTCAGCTGGAGTTTTTCCCCCCTCTTATGTTTCAAGCTGTGTTGCTGGCAGCTGAGTGACTATGTCCACACAACATTGGAAAGTCAAAGCTACGTGAATGTTTATTAGCTGAATTTCACCAAATGTAGCTCCTCATGAGGGAACTGGGGTACAAATAATTTAAAGTCACATTGTCACCAACATTATTTAGGGAATGGAGATCTCTAAATAGTTTTTAATAAATGGAACAAAAAAAACCATTAAAAATAAAAGTTAAGTCAAGTTAAACCTAATTATTTCGAATAACCTTTTTATATTTGAACATACGTCTAAATGTGTTTAAATTTAAATATACATGATAAGTATTATTTATACATGCTCCTATCTAAAACGTCCCTTGAGCTAACATTAAAGGGACTCTGAAGGGTTTAGGGGATTTATTTCTCACTCATATTTTGATGGGGTCTTTTACACGCTGGTTACATATTTCATTCAAAAGTGTCAGAATTGTATTCATTTTTCAACATTTATTTGTGACCTAACTTTATATTTCTGGAATTGATCACATGATGGACTTGATTGGAAGTTTTTTGGTTTACTAGTAAGAAAGACGGGTATTTTTTAAGAAGTGAGTTTAAATTTTAAATTTGATTCTAAACGTATCAATATTTCATCCCACGTGTTTAGATTTATATCATCAATGTAAACTGGGCTCTATATATTTTTGTCTACTATTTTGTATTGAGATCTTATTATAAATACTAAGATTGAACTTTATATTTTTAATGTGACACACACACACACACACACACACACACACACACACACACACACACACACACACACGCACACACACAAAGGTGCAGGTGATGGTTTTGCTTTTGCGAGGTTTCGTATGAGGCTCGAAAAACTCCTGTAGCCGTTTTAAACCTTTTGTGTTTTTCTGGGTTGTAAGAAACTCCTTTTGTTTGTTGCTTTTTTTATGCATTTTAATTAATGTTCTCAGCATTGATAGAGATATACAACAGAGGTTTAATTCTTTCTACAGGAGAATAACCAAATGTTATATATTTTAGTGTAAAGGTGAGGGTTTCAGATTTCAGATTCAGATTTCAGATTTATTGGCCAAGTAAAATTACATTTACAAGGAATTTGGCTTCGGTAGATGTTCGCTCTCTAAAACATACAACAACCACAATAAATGAGAATAAGAATACCTAAAAGCACATAAGAACATGTATACCCACACACATGTTCATTTACACACACACACATATATATATACATATATACACACACACACACACACACACACACACACGCACGCACACAAACACACACACATCTTCTTATTTGGAAGAATTTTCACTAAGGTGGGCTGGTTGGACCAAAATAAGCCTAGAAGAAAAAGCCAGCCTTAGTCAGCATTAGTCAGAGAGCTGAAACAGACTATTCACTCCTACAAACACCATCATGAAGAATTAAAAATAATAATAATAATAAGAAGAAGAAGAATAGTTTTAATGCTTTATAAGTTAATACTTAAAAACACTGATGCTACCTAATCTATATTGTCTCCTCACCTGTAACTGATGCCCTTCACTTGTTCACTTTTTAACCACCGTTTGATTTCAAACAATTCTTTAGTTGGAGGCCAGCCTTTGTTCTTTTGTAAACTCCTAAAACACAAAGTCATATTTAGGAAAGTGAAAGTGTTTCTAAAGGACAGGATCCAAGTTAGCTTGTGCTCGTCAGCCTGGCATTAACTGACTCACTCCGTGTGTCGTTTCTTCTCCACGGCTCCGTGATGCAGAGTTACTGCAGCTCAAATGCAAATGCTGCTTGACTTTCATGCTGCACAGTTTATACTAAACTCTAAAAGTGTGTTTTTACATTGAGACGTTGAGCGTCCAGCAGTAGCAGCAGCAGGTGCACACACAGCTGGCTGCTTCAGTCACTGTTTCATCCCTCCTGTAGTTATAAAATGTGTTACCCAGATTGCGTCCTACCTCATTTCCTAACTTTTTATCTCCCATCCACCTGTTTCATACGTATTTTCAGTTTGCTCATAAAATCGGGTTTTTTAGGCTTGGCTAAGGTGGAAACATTTATTTAGAACAGCTAAATGCATTGGATTTGAACAACCACTTAAGGCTCTGCAGCATGCTCATGGTCACCATCCTCAGCTTACTTTATGGGACTGGCTATGCCATTTTTCGTCTTCGTCTTCGTCTTCCTCCGCTTATCCGGGTCCGGGTCGCGGGGCAGCATCCCAATTAGGGAGCTCCAGGCCGTCCTCTCCCCGGCCTTGTCCACCAGCTCCTCCGGCAGGACCCCAAGGCGTTCCCGGACCAGATTGGAGATGTAACCTCTCCAACGTGTCCTGGGTCGGCCCGGGGGCCTTCTGCCGGCAGGACATGCCCGAAACACCTCCCTGGGGAGGCGTCCAGGAGGCATCCTGACCAGATGCCCAAACCACCTCAACTGGCTCCTTTCGATCCGGAGGAGCAGCGGTTCTACTCCGAGTCCCTCCCGAATGTCCGAGCTCCTCACCCTATCTCTAAGGCTGAGCCCGGCCACCCTACGGAGGAAACTCATTTCGGCCGCTTGTATCCGCGATCTCGTTCTTTCGGTCATTACCCAAAGCTCATGACCATAGGTGAGGATTGGGACGTAGATCGACCGGTAAATCGAGAGCCTGGCTTTCTGGCTCAGCTCCCTCTTCCCCACGACAGATCGGCTCAGCGTCCGCATCACTGCAGACGCCGAACCAATCCGCCTGTCGATCTCCCGATCCCTCCTACCCTCACTCGTGAACAAGACCCCGAGATACTTAAACTCCTCCACTTGAGGTAGGACCTCTCCCCCGACCCGGAGGTGGCAAGCCACCCTTTTCCGGTCGAGAACCATGGTCTCAGATTTGGAGGTGCTGATCCTCATCCCAGCCGCTTCACATTCGGCCGCGAACCTACCCAGCAAGAGCTGAAGGTCAGAGCTGGATGAAGCTAGGAGGACCACATCATCCGCAAAAAGCAGAGACGAGATTCTCCTGCCACCAAACTCGACACACTCCACACCACGGCTGCGTCTAGAAATTCTGTCCATAAAAGTGATGAACAGAACCGGTGACAAAGGGCAGCCCTGGCGGAGTCCAACCCTCACTGGGAACAGGTCCGACTTACTACCGGCTATGCGGACCAAACTCACGCTCCTCTGGTAAAGGGACTGAATGGCCCTTAACAGAAAGCCACCCACCCCATACTCCTGGAGCGTCCCCCACAGGGTGCCCCTGGGGACACGGTCATAAGCCTTCTCCAAATCCACAAAGCACATGTGGATTGGTTGGGCAAACTCCCATGCCCCCTCCATCACCCTTGCAAGGGTATAAAGCTGGTCCACAGTTCCGCGGCCAGGACGAAAACCACATTGCTCCTCCTCTATCTGAGATTCAACTATCGATCGGACCCTCCTCTCCAGTACCTTGGCGTAGACCTTTCCAGGGAGGCTGAGGAGTGTGATCCCCCTATAGTTGGAACACACCCTCAGGTCACCCTTCTTAAAGATGGGGACCACCACCCCGGTCTGCCACTCCCTAGGAACTGCCCCCGATGACCACGCAATGTTGTAGAGACGTGTCAACCATGACAGCCCTACAACATCCATAGCCTTGAGATACCCAGGACGAACCTCATCCGCCCCCGGGGCTCCGCCGCTGTGTAGTTGTTTGACTACCTCAGCAACTTCTGCCCCCGAGATCGGACAGTCCATCCCCAGGCCTCCCAGCTCTGGTTCCTCCTCGGAATGCGCATTGGTGGGATTGAGGAGCTCCTCAAAGTATTCCTTCCACCGTCCGACTATAGCCTCAGTTGACGTCAGCAGCTCCCCATCCCCACTGTAAACAGTGTGAGCGAGTTGCTGCCTTCCTCTTCTGAGGCGCCGGACAGTTTGCCAGAACCTCTTTGGAGCCGATCGATAGTCTTTCTCCATGGCCTCACCAAACTCCTCCCACGCCCGAGATTTTGCCTCGGCAACTGCCACTGCTGCACCCCGCTTGGCTATCCGGTACCTGTCTGCTGCCTCCGGAGACCCACAGACCAGCCACGCCCTGTAGGCCTCCTTCTTCAGCCTGACGGCTCCCCGAACCTCTGGTGTCCACCAGCGGGTACGGGGGTTGCCACCACGACTGGCACCGGCCACCTTACGACCACAGCTAGCAACAGCCGCCTCGACAATCGCAGAGTGGAACAAGGCCCACTCGGACTCAATGTCCCCCACTGCTCTCGGGACGTGGTCAAAGCTCTGCCGGAGGTGGGAGTTGAAGACCGTCTTGACATTTTGCCATTTTTACGTTACATATTCCTCATGGTTACAGCTTGTTGTGCTGTTAACTGTCAGCGGGCAAATTGCAAAATGCAAAATTAAGGGCTTATATAATATGTTCTCCTTTTACTCAGCTGTGTCTGCTCCAGAGCGGGTTTTAGATTCTGTGTTTTCCCTCTTGTAGCGTTAAATGTGAGTCTCAATGTGAACGTTTTAATCTGTCAGAGTTACGTTTTACTGCTTCTCGTCAAGGAAAAATCCACAGAAAGAAACCACATCAGAGCCAGGGAGGCGACTACTTTAGAAGAATAACATTCTACCTTCAGGAAAACTAAAAGAAAGTGATGAAAATGCTTTAATTGAAAGCGTTCTGTGAGGTTTATGAGGTAGGGAATAAAATGTCATCATGAGGAGTGGTTTGGTTTTGAGATGGGATTTCCCTGGAAATCTGTGCGGTGCTGAAGCTGGTAAACTCGGGTAACGACCATATCTGGCAGCGCGGGTGATGTTTTATTTATTTATTTATTTTTATCGGTGGTGGTGAAGATGGAAAAGTTGTTCCAGATGAAAGAATCTTATAGTTTCAGCCTTAGAGGTTTTCCTTAACCCAAGAGTTGTTTTCTGTTAGAGAAAAGTTAATCAAGTAGCAGAAATAAAGAATTTTCACTCTCTTCTTCATAAAAGTGACATTTCTCAGTAGATTTTCTGCATTTTGAAAATATTGATTAATTATTTGGATTTCTTTAAAGTGTCAGTGTGTATTTTTCCTGTGATAGAGGCAGAACATACCTAAATTACTGCAAGCAAGCAGGGTTTTTGTGCTCAACCCGGGGTCTGCAGATAGATGTCCCAGGTGGATGTCTGAGAGTTGAAGTAGCTCTGAAGAGAGCTGTTGTGTCTGTAATCACTCGCAGCATTGCAGAAAGGTTTTGACTTAAGGTCAAAGGAGTTTGTTTCAAAAGAGGCTTCTTTCCCAATTTGGCCAAATCGGGGGGTCAGTTGGATGAATTACTCGGGAAGTAAATCCTGTTTTATTAAACTACTTTGTTGTGATTTCTGGCCAAGTCTGGCAAATCAGAATTTGACACATTTCTGGGTATTTACCAACATCCCTCAGAAAGCCACGCCTTCCTTCAGATTTTCTGTCTGAAAAATTAAATAAAAGTAGGCCAAATAGAAAGTGGATTTATGCTGTAGATGAAAGGTCACTATGTTGGTCAATATAAAGGTGAAAATTGACCATTTTGGACGTTACACTGAGGTGGTTAAAAAGCTCCTCTGTGGCAAGGCTCCAGGGGTGGATGAGATCCGCTCGGAGTTCCTTAAGGCTCTGGATGTTGTGGGGCTGTGTTGGCTGACACGGCTCTGCAATATGGCGTGGACATCGGGGGCAGTCCCACTGGACTGGCAGACCGGGGTGGTGGTTGCCTTATTTAAAAAGGGGGACCGCAGGGTGTGTTCCAACTACAGGGGGATCACACTTCTGAGCCTTCCTGGTAAAGTCTATTCAGGGGTTCTGGAGAGGAGGGTCCGTCGGATTGTTAAACCTCAGATTCAGGAGGAGCAATGGTTTTCGTCCTGGCCGTGGAACATTGGACCAGCTCCATACCCTTAGGGGGATCCTGGAGGGTGCGTGGGAATTTTCCCAACCAGTCTACATGTGTTTTGTGGATTTGTAGAAGGCGTTTGACCGCGTCCCTTGGGGGCCCTGTGGGGGGGTGCTTTGGGAGTATGGGGTACCAGGCCATCTGATACGGGCTGTTAGGTCCCTGTATGACCGGTGTCAGAGCTTGGTCCGCATTGCCGGCAGTAAGTCGGGCTCGTTTCCAGTGAGAGTTGGACTCCGCCTAGGCTGCCCTTTGTCACCGATTCTGTTCATAACCTTTATGGACAGGATTTCTAGGTGCAGCCAAGGTGTGGAGGGCATCCATTTTGGTGGAGCGGTTCGCAGCCAAGTGTGAAGCAGCTGGGATGAGAATCAGCTCCTCTAAATCTGAGACCATGGTCTTGATTCAGAAAAGGGCAGAATGCCTTCTCCGGGTCAGGAATGAGGTCCTGCCCCAAGTGGAGGAGTTTAAGTATCTCGGGGTCTTGTTCACGAGTGAGGGAAAACTGGAGCATGAGATCGATAGGCGGATTGGTGCTGCATCTGCAGTGATGCGGGCGTTGTACCGGTCTGTCATGGTGAAGAGAGAGCTGAGTCAGAAGGCGAAGCTCTCGATTTACCGGCCAATCAACATTCCTACCCTCACCTGTGGTCATGAACTTTGGGTAGTGACCGAAAGATCAAGATCGCGGATACAAGCGACCGAAATGAGTTTTCTCTGCAGAGTGGCGGGGCTCTCCCTTAGAGATAAGGTGAGAAGCTCGGTCATCCGGGAGGGGCTCGGGGGTAGATTTGCTGCTCCTCTACATCGAGAGGAGCCAGTTGAGGTGGCTTGGGCATCTGGTCAGGATGCCACCTGGACGCCTCCCTTGTGAGGTTTTCCGGGCACGTCCAACCGGGAGGAGGCCTAAAGGTAGACCCAGGACACGGTGGAGGGACTATGTCTCTCACCTGGCCAGGGAACACCTTGGGATTCCCCTGGAGGAGTTGGCCTAAGTGGCTGGGGAGAGGGAAGTCTGGACCTCTCGACTTAGGCTGCTGCCCCCGCGACCCGACTACGGATAAGCGGAATAAAAAGGATGGATGGTAAAGTTGCCATAAATGTTGTGGTAAACCACATACAGTGAATCGAGCAATGCTCATACAAGAAGCTTTACACTTTAGGGCTCCGGAGCATAAGCTTATGAAAATGGATGGATGGATGGATGGATGGATGGATGGATGGATGGATGGATGGATGGATGGATGGATGGATGGATGGATGGATGGATGGATGGATGGATGGATGGATGGATGGATGGATGGATGGATGGATGGATGGATGGATGGATGGATGGATGGATGGATGGATGGATGGATGGATGGATGGAGTGGCAATCAATAAATTTATTCACAGCATCTGTTTTGGTTCTGTCTTTCCTTTTCTTTGCTTGAGGGTCCACATATTGACTCATTAACAGACTTTTCGTTTTATTTCTCCTTTTCCCAAAGATTGTTGGTCAAGTAGAGTCTGGAAGCTCAGGTGGTTGATGTGGCCCCTCTCTGAAGCTTCTAATGGTTTTGAATGTAGCTGGATTTCCTTTTTGCCAAGCACTTGGGGGTGAAATGTGATTCATATCGGTTTTGTTTTGAGTTGATGAAACCACAGCAGCTGTTGAGATCAGTTTGGCTCCAGCTGCACAAAGCTGCACTTATCAACCATCTTATTGGCTCCGATGATGGACAAAGCGGCCGTTAAGAGCTTAAAGGGAACACTGAAGATTATGTGCCACAGTCTTCTCACCCACTTTTAGATAAGAAACAATTCCCAATCTGGCTCTTTTTGATTCATCAAATAAGTAAGTTGTTCTTTTGCTGAAATCTTCTACCAATTTTCATGTCAATATTTGTTTAATATGATTTGTCACAAAGTTTGGTGCCTTGGTTTTGTGTTGGTGACAGTTTGCATCAACTCCAGAATGTTATAGAGTGATCAGATGAAACACAGTGATGTGTAAAGTCTCTACTTCCCATGAAAATTAACTTGATCCCATTTTCTATGGATTCTAGGAAGGCTCCAAGATGCTCTAGAAGGTTCAGCAGCATCAGGATCATTTAAATTTTCATCAAGCTGTAGGATCAGAGCAGTCAAAGTACAGAATGTGCTGGGGAATGGAAGCAAGCAGGTGTGAGGTGCATCAGTGAGAAGTCTTTTGGAGGATCGTTTGTTTTCTTAAGGGGTAGAAAAGCGCCCGTGGTTCAAATTCTTCTTTTTTTTTCCAATCACAGCCACTTGTGAAATGCTTGTAATTCTACTTCAGCATCCATAGAAAGATCTGACATTAATATCAAACTTCAATGAAAAACTTTTAAGCAGCATCTTTGTTGTTTTACAAGCCTTCGGCTTTTACTCAAATATTTAATGAAAAAAATGTTTTGTGTCTTTTTAAGACTGATTCATTGTTATTTAGTCAGGGCAGGCTGCTGTGGTGCATGTTTGGTGGAATCCATTACCTCACAGAGGATGATCAGAAATAACCTCCTTCTTGTCATTTTTATAATGAAGGCTTGATCAGATGTTTGTGGGAGTAGAAAGGAGGTCAGAGCGTTTAGACAGCATCAGAATGTTTACAACTATGTTGTTGTGTAAGAAGTATTTGGTACATATCCCCTCATTATTTTACTAACATCTCCCAACTTCCTCTTATGTTCATTCTAATATTCTAATATTGAGTAGTTAGCTTTTTATATGCTCTAAATTAAAGGAAGAGCCTGCCTCATAATGCCCCCTCTCCATCCTGGCTCGTCACATACACACTAACAGGTTTTTGTTCTGTTGCTGCAGATTTACACCGACTGGGCCAATCACTATCTGGCCAAGTCCGGCTGTCCCCGCCTCATCAAGGACCTGAGTCAGGATGTCGCTGATGGAGTCTTACTGGCTCAGATCATCCAGATCATAGGTAGTTCACAATTACACACACACACACACACACACACACACACACACACACACACACACACACACAGTTTAGAGTTTGCTGTATCAGACTGCTGTGCTGTGTTGATTTGATATCTGGGCCAGAGCGCAGCAGCTCTGTTGTTTTGGGTGCCGGGGATCTGCAGCAGCAGACTCCGACCCCCGTGGATGTAAAGGCAGAGCCTGTATTCTTTCTCTCTCTCACTTCTCGCTCTCACTTCTCTCTCTATCTCTCTGTTTTGTCTCTCTGTCCCATATGCATCTGTGCCTCTTCTCCCCGTTCCTTTGCTAGCTCTCTGAGCTCTCCATCTCTTCATCTTCCTCAGCCTGTGTTCATCCTATTCTCAGAGCTCATCCTGTAATAAGTCAGAGTAATGTGATTACATGACTAAGATATTACTTTTGAAGACGCTTGGGCGTCTGCAGCAGATACAGCCGTATGATTGATGATTATGTTTAGTTTTAATTCTGAGCCAAAGTTGATGGCTTCACCTGAAAGCAGCATCAGCAGCATATGACATGGTGTATAAAATGTTCTCAATGCTAAGAACAACCATGAAAGTCATGTTTTTAGTTCAGCTGAGCTGCTTAAGTCTACCTAGTGATAAATTATGTGTAACTGATTGCATTTGAAGCAACTTTCTCAGCAGTGATTCTTATATAATCTTGTCTCAATGTCTTTCAGGACACTTTTCTCCCACGTTGTTTTTCTGCTCCAGATTTCTGTTTTCTCTCTTTTTGTTGCCACCCTCACCTTTTAAAACCTTTCTCTTTCAAGGACTTCTCCCTCTCCCTTCCTCTCCCTTCCTCTCCCTTCCTCTCTCTCTCTCTCTCTCTCTCTCTCTCTCTCTCTCTCTCTCTCTCTCTCTCTCTCTCTCTCTCTCTCTCTCTCTCTCTCTGTCTCTTTCTCTCCCTCTTTCTCTCTCTCTATTTGTTTCTCCCTCTCCCTTCCTCTCTCTCTCTCTCTGGTTCTGCCCCCCCCTCTCTCTCTCTCCGTCTCTCTCTCTCCCTCTATCTCTCTCTCTATTTACTTCTCCCTCTCCCTTCCTCTCTCTCTCTCTCTCTCTCTCTCTCTCTCTCTCTGTTTCTGCCCCCCCTCTCTCTATTTCTTTCTCCCTCTCCCTTCCTCTCTCTCTCTCTCTCTCTCTCTCTCTCTCTCTCTCTCTCTCTCTCTCTCTCTCTCTCTCTCTCTCTCTCCGTTTCTCCCTCTCTCTCCCGTTGTCCATACACCTCACAGACGAACATATTTTATGGCCTATTACATGCTGCTTTTCTTCCTCATGCTGCCTGTCAGACCCCCCCCTATTGCGTTGTCGCTCACTCCCTCTCTGCTGCAGTGAAACTTTACCCTCCCCACTCACCCCAGCAGACAATGAGGCCAAGCAGGCCTGTCAGTAACTCTCTGGCGGCATCTTTTGCCTCCCAGACTTCTCCGACGTTGCTCCACACCTCAGCACACACGCTCATGCACCTCCAAGCATGATCTCCTTCATTAATCTCCCCCAGCTGGATTTTTTCCTCCTCAAGTAAAAAACAAGACAAACTTACTGGCTGTTAGGATGTTGAAGCTCAGAACAGGAGCTCATATCTTCATTTCCTCTGTCACACAGCGAATGAGAAGGTGGACATCAATGGCAGCCCCCGGAGCCAGTCGCAGATGGTGAGTGTCTCATCCTTCAACTTATTTATTGTTTCTCTTATGGAAGAACTAATAACAATAGAGACAAGTTGTGATGTTTCTACTCTGCTGTGAGTGTGTAGAGTTTCTGTTTTTGCTTCTCCTCCACGGATCCAGCTCAGCATCCTCTGGGCCCATCAGGATAACAAACATGTGAATCTAAATATAAATCAGATCGTTTAATTTTGAAACAAAACAAAAATAAATACTGTAGTTTAGCATTACATGTGATCTCTTTGGTGAAGTTATCCTCTTCTAATTTTAAAAATGTCTTGCAATTTTGCAAGCTCTTGTGTGATCCGTTCTCAGATCGTTGTTTGTGAATGGCTCAGCTGCTACTAGGTTAACTAGGATCTCGAAAACTGAGTTTCAACTATTTTTATTCTTCAGTTGTGTTAATCCAGTTTTGGAAGTTCATCCAATACATGCTTCTGAAAACACGTGTGACAACAGCAGCTACGGTTTAAATGAAGATTGTGCAGGTTAGTGCTCTGGGTTTGTGCTACTAACAACAAACCTTAACTCATCATCTGTAAAATTGAGTCCGAGCTATTTTGTTTGATTGAGTTACCCAGTAGACTTGGTAAAGACTGTACCGACATCCTGACTTCACCAAGTCGGTCCCAGAGTTCTGAAACCTGTATTCCTGCCTTATGCAAGGCTGTGGCTGAGCAGTGTTGGTGGTGCCGTTTTTCTGCCTTTAATAGGCGGCGGGCTGAATAACCGCTGATTGTCGTCACTGTGCGATAATTACCCCTAGCACTGACTGGAGTTGAGTAAGTGTTTATGCAGTTGGGTGTGCTCTGGCACTGTTTGTCTGTTCGTCTCACTTTTAAAGTAAAATGTGTTTCCTTCTGACGTTACACAGTGTGTGTCTGTCCTTTTCTCTGTCATAAAAAAGGTCAGAGGGTCAATATCTTACCCTTTATTGTCCCTGCTCACATCCTTGCTGATGTGTTTAGTTGGTTTTAACTCCAAACAAACTGAAATAACGGCCTTGAGAACGTATTTGCAAACATGTTGAGAAGACCAACATCTCTCCCATCAGTGGAATGCATGTGAATCTTTTTTATGACCATTAACACACATTTGGCGCAGTTTTCAGTTGTTTTCTTTTTCGCCCAGCTGTAGAGGAAGCAAACTGAGTACTCTGTTAGTTTGAAAATTGAGAAGGATGAGGCCGTAACAGTCTTGTGAACTCTGCTGACCCGTCATGTTGGAATAAATGTTCAACATGTCAAATACTGCTCAACGTTTGCTGACATGTTGGTACTTGTGTCACTCAGGCTGGCCTACAGATCTTGAAGGCCATGTTGCAAACAGGCTCTCTGAAATGCCAGCACTCGGTGTGTGTGTGTGTGTGTGTGTGTGTGTGTGTGTGTGTGTGTGTGTGTGTGTGTGTGTGTGTGTGTGTGTGTGTGTGTGTGTGTGTGTGTGTGTGTGTGTGTGTGTGTGTGTGTGTGTGTTTCATTCCCTTACTGAGCCCACTGATCCACCACCTGCTCTGACCACAGAGGGCCCAACCAGCTTGGATTAAAGAAGTTTAAGGAAGTATTGTGGGTGTAGAAGAAAGGAACATCTGACATTCTGTCATTAAACAACACAACAGATGTGTGTGTGTGTGTGTGCGTTTCTGTGTGCATGCATGCATGCCTGTGTGTTTGCATGTGTGTGTGTGCGCGCATGTGTGTGTGCGCATGTGTGTGTGTTTGCGTGTGTGTGTGTGTACGTGCGTGTGTGTGTGTGTACGTGCGTGTGTGTGCGTGTGTGTGTGTGTGTGTGTGTGTGCATGTATGCGTGTGTGTGTGTGTATGTGTGTTTGTGTGTGTGTGTGTGTACGTGTGTGTGTGTGTGTGTGTGTGTGTGTGTGCGTGCGTGCATGTGTGTGTGTGTGTGTGTGTGTTTATACTTGTCTTTATATGTTTAGGTGGACAAATTTTGACTTTGAACCTGTAGTGTGTGGGCATTTCCACACTGAGGGGACATTTTGCTGGTCCACACAATGTAAAGCAAAGCAAAGTAAATTTTATTTATAAAGCACTTATCACTGACATAGAATCACAAAGTGCTTCACATAGATCAAAACAAAAGAAAACAAAGTCATAAAATCATAATGATCTCAAAACAGAAATGTGGAGCCTTAAACTTGGTTTCAGAGGTATGGTGTAAATTAGCTACTAAGTTAGTTAAGGTTCGGGTTAGGAATAAAATCCCATTGGTTAGGGTTAGGGTTTAGCCTAACTTATACTCCTCTGTCAGCTTGGCGAGGGAGAGACGCACACGAATTGATGGAGACATTTTGCTCTTGGACTTATCCTTCAGCTGGGGATTGTTGCTAAACAATTCCCCGCCAGGACAACAGAAGGTGTAGCGCCATTCGGAGGTGTCCTGCTACCATTACAGTCACGTATCCGGTCCCTGATAACGTATTTACTATTGTGTTTACATTGTTTTAGTGTAGTTGAGAGACTTTTGAACACAAACAAATGTGTCCCTCATCCACCTCTTCATGCGATCGGCACCTCTAAACTCAGATTTCTTGTCTTTTCCGTCCACAAATAAAATGCTTGCTGCATATATTTGCACTCCTTCAGTCACGGGCGAATAAACGTTCATATTTATAGACTTTTTCAGGTTTATGCTTCATGTTCTAAGTCAAAAGCTGCAAGCTGTCTTTGCACTTCTTCATTGGCCAGACCAAATCAACTCTAATTAAAACAAACGCTGGTTTGAAAAACGTTCTAAAACAATAATAATTGGTGTTCATTAAAAACACGACTCTCTAATCCAGGAAACCTGCCGTTAGTCACCTGTCACCTGGAGATTTGCCCCATTGTCCCAGAGGCGTAGCGGCAGCAGCAGCAGCAGCTGTTGTTGGAAACTTCTCTCTCCATTGGGCCTTGAGATGATTTTTGTCTCTGACTGGTGAGTTGCTCCGTTCTGGTATGGGATCAGAGCCAACTGAACAGCTGCTTAAAGCTGAAGGGCTTAAATCAGCATCAGCATCTGCAAGCTTCACAAAAACATGGCCTCTGTTTTTCTGTGTTTAAATGAAGAACGCATGACCACATATGGGCTGTGTTAGCTAGATAGATTTTAGTCATAGTTCATTACACAGAAGTGATGAACACCATAGATGTTTCTCCCTTTTGTTTAATATTTACCCTCTTAATCTCCTGCTTTGTGTCCTAAACACCTTTTACATGACCTCCTGATGTCGATTTCACTCTCATCTCATTATCAAACCAGCAAGCAAACAATATCAGACTAAGATAACCAGAGATGTTCTAATCAGGCTTTTTCTGGTTATCTTTGTCTATTGAAATGTGTTGGCTGATCTCAAACATGTAAGTGTGACAAAGATGCAAATAAACTGAAGAAATACTTCAAAGGCAAATAATCATTCATCACATCATGTTAAAATACAAAAGAGTTTGATTTAATTTCAACGCCATAAACTGGATTTATCATGTTTATCCTAATCCAAGATGCGAAATTAAAGATCAAACTATTGCAAAGTGTTCCTTCATTTGGTTCCATGATCAAATAAAATAACAAGAGCTGTGTTTTTTGCATGAAAATCTCATGGAGCTGCTGTTAAATCCACATTTCTGGCCTTTCCCATTTGATTTCTGCAGACTGAGGCTAAAATGTTGCAGTGAAAAACCGTCCATCTCATCTTTTTTAGTTTTTATTTATTTATTTATTTATTTTTCTTGATTAGTGAAGCATCTACCCTGTGGGGGCAAATGAGATTCCTTATATTTTAGTCTGGGCGTTTTGCCAGTAGAACTTGTAGCAGTGGTTCTCAATCAATTTAGGAAAGCGTTTGATTAGATTGGTGTAGAAACGTTTGATTAAGGAGCAGCTCTGTCTTTCTATAGCTGATATCAATGCCAGCTGTCTACGGTCAACACTGAAATCAATAACAGATTTTTCAGTCAGAAAACTTTGATAGTTTGCTGTTAGAAACATATTTTCATTCAATTTGATGTAAAGATTTACCTTTTTTTATTTAATATAAAAGTCCAGCGAAAATAATTAGGAGACCATCCCGGTCTTTGCTTCTGTCAGCGCGCCCCAGGACAGCTGTGGCTACACTGTAGCTCATCCCCACCAGTGTGTGAATGTGTGTGTGGATGGGTGGATGACTGACTGTGGTGTGAAGCACCTTGGGAGGTTGTAGAACCCTAAAGAAGGCGCTATGCAAAAACAGGTCAGGATGTCAGGTTTGCATTTTCTAAGTGTGACTGATTGGTTTTTTTTTTATAATTAAATTTATAATTAAAGTTTTTATTATTTTCAGATTTTTTATAACATACAAGAACATACAAAAACAAAAGAAAAACACACAGGCTTGTCCGTAGCATGCTGCTCTGCTTCTCCCCTCCTAAGATGACAGATGATGAGATCTGCCCTCTCCGACAGTCAGACACCAGATGTCTCAGGCTCCTCGAGATTACATCATCAATCAGTCGAATTTGGGGTCTCCCCTCCTTGTGCCCTCTTCTCCTGCTCATCCTCGTTGCTGAAAAACTTTTCCGCTGCCTTTGCCGAGTTGAAGCTTACATTTTCCCCCTTCCACTTTACACGTAGTGTTGCCGGGAACGCCAGGGTGTATTTGACATTGCGCTCCTGAAGCCTTCGTTTCACGGTTGTAAAAGCCTTCCTTTTTTCCGCCAGCTCCTTGGTCAAATCGGGAAAACACAGACAGCCGGCATCCTTCCCAATCAAACCCGCATTTCTTTTTGGCTGTCATAATTACTTTATCCCTCGCTGACTGCCTCAGGAAGCGTATAAGCACTGGTCTTAGAGCTCGGTTTGGGTCTGGGAGCGGAGCAAAGGCGCGATGAACACGCTCAATCTCAAACTCAACATCATCACGCTCAGAGGTGGAAAGAGTACTAAAATGTTGTACTTAAGTACAAGTATTATTACTTTCATGAAATTTTACTCCATTACAAGTAAAATTACCTGCCTCAAAATGTACTCAAGTAAAAGTAAAAAGTAGCTTATTTCAAATGTAGTCAGAGTAAAAGTTACTTAGTTACTTTTTTGACTGTGCAAGGACGGGCTCTTCTGAAAAGTTAAAAAACGACAATGGGGTATAAATGTCAAAGTGGCCGTTTTTTTAATTAAATGAACAAATATGCATATTGAAGTACAAAGGCAGTTACACTGCAAACTAGTAACATAAATTAGGTTATAGTCACAAGCCCATGACTTTTCCCTGAATGCTTATTTAGAGCAGCTGATTTTTAAAGTTAGCAGAGTTCATCCTTGGTAGTGGGTTCACTCACTCATTTAAAGATATCGGCCAGAGGCAAAATTTGTTTGAACAGCATGTGTAAATGTGTATTAAAATCTCAGATGAAAAAGGTTTTTGGATTTTGACGGCTGGAATTGTAAGAAAATCTGATGTTTGTGACTGGCGCAGGAAAAACAGAAACTAACTTCCGGTCTAAGCCCTGGGCAGCAGTTGACGTTTCACATTGAGCTCTGCTGAAACAGCTGTAGTAAACAACGCCTGGCTCCGGTGTTTCTGCGTTAGCGTTATAGCAGAGAACAATGTGTCATCAATCAGATGTAGCTTCTGAAGCCTCTACTAGTCCATCAGATTTGTTTTTTCTCTGGGATACGGCGACGAGAACGGATATTAGATTACTGGAGAAGTTCAACCGAACTCCGACCCCGCCAGCTGGATATCACTACCAGAGGTGCAGACATGTTTTAGACCGTTTGACTCAGAAGACCTGCGACCTGATTTGGACATAGAGGAGGATTCTGTTCATCTTCAGAACCAAAATCGGTACAGTTTGTTTACTTTTCTTAAATATTTCATTTCTGGGCTCCACTGGAAGCTCTAAGCTGGCAAGTTTTCAGCTGGTCTTAGCTCCATCATGTGTCCCAATATAGTTCAGTAATCTACAGTTTTACTGCTGTGTGTATTTATTGATATTACTCTGGAAAATATTTAACCGACAATTTACCAGAATAAATCCTCCTGATGCTGGAGTAACTCCTTAGCTCAACTCGTTGTTTGCACTAATCCAGGATGTCATGGAGGTTTTAATGTTGAAATATAGAGATCATCTTTTAGATTATATCTGTGTGTGTGTGTGTGTGCGTGCGTGCGTGCATGTGTGTGTGTGTGTGTGTGTGTGTGTGTGTGTGTGAGTGTGTGCGTGCATGTGTGTGTCGTAGCTTTCCCAAAGGACTTGTTCTTTCCTTACCGGAGCGAACACGGTTAATTTTGCTGCAGTCATGCTAACGGGACTCGTCTGGAGTCCAGAAGTAGCGGTGCGGTTCTAGATGGATTCATAGATGTAGGTTATTATTTTAGATCAGACCTGTTATTTAAAAATGCGTGTAGGACACAGAGACATGGCTCAGACCTTTTGCTGCAGCTGTAAATGCAATTTTACGTAATAATTAGGAGCATGAAAGTAAACAAATAACAGTGATTCACAATATTAGCCTCAGCAGCTAGCTTGTTTTACGTGCTGGAGTGACGTATGCGAAACACAGTTCTTCACTGTCTGGAGGAGAGGATTTGGATTTTCTGTAATGATTTATGACAAAAGCCCTTAGTAAAATAAAAAACTGGACCCAGTACATGTTTATATAGATAATAAAGTGTAGTTATTTTGCATTTCTACAATTTTAATGCCGAGACAATACCTTTAACCCTTCACCACTGAAACCAGTTTGTTCATCCCAATCCTCCTAAATAATCCTCCAATCATCCAAATGGAATCCTTAAGGGTCCCGTAACGTACATACTGCCAGAATAGGCCTTGGGAGCCCAGGTGTTACTAGAACTAACGGTGTCTCCTCACCAGCGTGAGCCTCCAAACTGTGAAGGTTGGTCTCCAAACATGAACTTCAAATTCATGCATTTATCTCCTCTTGTAACACGTTAACATGTTTTAAAAGGCTTGTATCATGATAAGTTACACCTCCCAGACCAAAGATAGGTCCAATATAAGATAAAACCTTATCCTAAACACTGCAGAGACATCATTGTTTATTAAATACAAGTTATTTTCCTGAGCCATTACTTCAGCCAAGATATAGGATGCATGGATTTGATGAAACCATGCTGTCTTATGCAGTCCCACACACACACACACTCACGCACGCACACACACACACTCACGCTCACGCACGCGCACGCACGCACACACACACACACACACACACAGCAGCAGCATGTTAGAATCATGTGAATGACTAATTTAACTACACTGAAATGCTTTTGTAATAATTTAATCTCTTATTCTGGAGTAAAATAAAGAAACAAGCTAAATCATCACATACCTGTGGCATCAAGAAGCAACTTCTGAGTTCAGACACAGGGATGGAGCACAATGTTTACACCTGAACAGTATCAGGATTAACTCACAGAGGCCTGCAGATCTTCTGTTTTATGAGCAGAGCGCTGATAATCGGCTTCTTAGGAGCGCTAAACGTAATTTTGCCACTTCCGTGCGCGGTAGGGAAACACATTTCAAACACGGAACCGAGTCTGGTTGCCGAACCGAGCAGAATTCTGATGACGTCACACCGGTGCGCGAAGTTGCGGGTTCCAACCCACAGGAGAGGAGGGAGAGAGGAGGTAAACAGCGAGTGGATCACAGGGACTGAACTGATGTTTTTGAGCAAAACTGCAGTAAAAATGGCTGTTTGTCCTCATCATAAAGCCTGTAGCCCACCCGGTTTAGACGTGGCGCCCATGCAGGTGTCTCTTTCTGTTCTGACGCTGCTACACGTAATATTTTTAATTTATTAAGCCTACAATTTATTTTTACTCAGTAACAGATATGATTTAAAATGTAGCGAATTACAATTCTTTTTTAAAAACTTACTCAAGTAAAAGTAAAAGTAAAGATTTTAAAAACGACTTAAAAAGTACAAATTTACAAAAAAGCTACTCAATTACAGTAACGTGAGTAAATGTAATTCGTTACTTTCCATCTCTGATCACGCTCCCCCAGGCCCTCAACAAGCATCCTCCGAACACATTCCAGCAGTGTCCCACCAGTACCAGCAGTTTCTTTCAGCTCAATAACTCTCACCTTGTTCCTCTTACTGTAGTTTTCGAGGGCCTGGATGCGCTCCCGCATAGCGTCAGTCATGTCAGTGACTGATTGTTCTTGACTATACGACTTACAAAATGTTTTGTGTTAAGATGAGGCTTTTGTGTGGGTGTGGGTGTATTTCAGTTTAGAAATGTGATTATTGTACTTTCAACTTATGTTTTATTTATTGAAGGCCATCCTTTACACATTTTCATATTTTAAACCATTTGCTTGAGCCTGCATGTGCTAAAATGACCCTTTACAAGGTTAATGAATGTCTCTCAGACCCCCACCGCCCTCTGTGGCCAGAATACTTCACTTGCAACATCAGAGTGTCAGTCTGGTCTGTTGGACTTAGTAAAAAGTTTAGCTGACATACCTGGCACTGCAATTCCAGCACATTTCCTGCATATTTTAGGTCATGAACACAGCTGATTTGATTAATTTAGTAATGCATCACTCCTGCAGACACAAATGAAGGTTGGGGAGACATTTCAGCTTTCAGATTAAAGTGTTAAAAAGACGAACACACAGCGATGAGATAGGTTTAGCTTTAGGTTCTACAAACGGACACTAGGGGGTGATGAAAGCAAGCCACAACTGCCCTCTCCCTTTAAATAATTTCTGTTACACATGACAATTCCTTATCCCAGTTAGTGTAACTGTAGACTGGTAATAAATGCTTTTTTTCTTTTTTTTTATCTCCATTTCTGGGGAGAACTGTGCTTGTTGCAGGAACATGTGTGACATGAACATTTTCTGTAAAGACATTCTGTCAGAGAACAAACTCGCATAAACCGTGTGCCCTCAGACAGAGAAGCTTCACTCATCATCTTGAATCAAACTAAAGATTTGTTTTGGCTTTAAAAATAGAAAACATGAAAACTCAGGAATGGCAAGCGAGGATAACTGAAGAGGCTCATTCAGCAGAAAATATTAAGCCTCACTAGACTAATCCTCCTCATTATAGACAGACATCATTAGTGAACCACAGAATGCGTTCTTGTAGTACAGATGACTGCGCAGTTTGTCTTTCTGGGTTTGTGTGTGTGTGTGTGTGTGTGTGTGTGTGTGTGTGTGTGTGTGTGTGTGTGTGTGTGTGTGTGTGTGTGTGTGTGTGTGTATCTTCTTAAGCATCTTGCGACCTCAGCAGTGGATGTCATGGAGAAAAAAAATGGAGATATTTTACAAAGCAGGAATGAACCAGCTGTTGGCAGAATGCTGCATTTATGTGAAGAAAACAGTGAATCAACTCCGTCCTGTTTGTCATTTAGAATAATGTTTGTTTTAAACAAAAAAAAATATGATCCTGTTTAAAACTGAGCTATGCTATCATGAGCTCCCATACCGTTCAGATCTCTGGCTGCAGAGTCAGGACCGGACTTGGTGCTGATTTTGAGACTGATTTGAAGGTTTCTTGGAGGCCATTAAAGCCCACCAGTTGCATCTGGACTCCATCTGTTAGCAGCTTGCACACCAGCCAGATGAGAGAAAAATAATTACAGCAATGAGCCACACGTCTTCACTGGCCTGCTGCCTCATCATCATCATCATCATGCAGCTTACTGTTATTCTCTGATTTTAATTGATCACGCTCCTGGTTTGAGTCCTGGCCTCGGATTCCTGAAAGACCACACCAGCTGGTCCACATGTTGGTCAGAATGTTAGTTTGGTTTCACCGCCAACTTTCACAAACGATAAATGGTAAATGACCCGCACTTGTAGCGCCTCTCAGAGTAAGGACTCCAAAGCGCTTTACACAGTGTATCATTCATCCAATCACACACACATTCTCACACTGATGGTGATGAGCTACGATGTAGCTACAGCTGCCCTGGGGTGCACTGACAGGGGCGAGCCAGTTAGAAGACACAAAACAAACCAGATGTGGAGAACTCAAAACGAGGAAACTGGAGAAAATAATGATCAGGAAATATTCAACCTCAGAGAATAAAACAGCGATGGATGTTTACAAGAAATGAAAATAAGGTAAAGTACAGGATGTTGAGATAAAACACAGCCCTTTACCTGCCTGCTTAGCCATAGTCCCTACATCTCACTGAAGCATTAAATGAACTTAAAAAAATAGTAAAACAAACTCTAAAGAACATGAGTTGTTTGAAGAAAAGGCGTAACATTGCATTATTATTACATATATGTTAATACAATCACTAAATTATTACTATCATTATTATACATTAAACTGAAATCCTTATTGCCCCAAATCACAAAAGGCTAAAGTGGATTTTTTTAATAGCCTGTTTCTTGGTGAGGAAGTTAAAGGGTTTTAATGTAGGATTAGAAGTTTTAAAATATTTCCATATCTTCTATTCAACAATGTGTTTCACCTAATGCACCATTTCCTATTATGCAGTGACAGAATTTAATAAAGTCCTTTGTTACTATACTTAAGTACAAATATTTCCTTAACTTGTTTTTTTACTCCAGTCATTTGCTTGAGGCCTACTTTATACTTGTACTATTTTTACGACTATCTGTACTTTCTACTTCACTACATTTAGTTTTCATTTTGTTCGCCCGATTCCAGTCCCAAAGGTAAAAGTACTTCATCTAACAAACTAAAATTCAGATCAGTCATGCAAATCTCACTAATTACAGACGTTCTTCTATAAACATGTTTATTGTTAAAGCTTCAGCTGCACATTCACAGTTTGTTGCTGGGTTTGATCTGTTTGGATCGGGCGAGACCACAGTCTGGACTTTGTGTGAATATTTGCTGCGGTTAATGTGTTTTATGCTTCCTGGTGTCCTTAGCCAGCAGGGTTTCATTCTTTGAGTCAGTCTTTAAAGCATCAGTCTTATTCCTTCTGCTTGAATTAGAAAGAGGCTCGGAGCTTGTTCTGAAACAAATGTATTACTGCCTAAGTTATTTCTATCTCTCTCTCTTTATTTATTTATTTTTTTACAATTTATATAAAACTTCAATCAGTAATTCATTGTATTGAAATGAATAATACTGATATTTTATTTTTAATGAGGGATTTTAATTTTTATTTACATTTTATTAAAAAATAAAAAAAAGGGCTTTAAGTGTGGAAAGTAAACCAAAACAAGTTAATAAATAAATCTGTGTTTATACAAATCAAACATCATTAGTGTGTTTCCTCTAGTATTATTATTAATTAGAACAAAATACTAATCTTTTAACAGTAAACCTGAATGAACCTTGTGTTCCTTTGGCTGAATATTTTAGAAACTAACTTTAATCTCAAGCGTACCTCAAGTGTGTCGAAATAGAAAAATCTCGGGTTTTATGCGGCTTTGTGGAGATTCCATAGTAAAGTAATGTCTCTAGATTTCCCAGTTACACAGGTGCATTAACTAACATACATGATGTAGACACCATTTAGGCTACTTTCTCAAATGAAGGTATTTAGATGAACTTTGCATCCAATAATGTGTGACCCGAACTGGTGTTCCAGTTCAGAGGGAGGAATTCAAGCGTACAGTAGCTGCAGAGGATGATTTATCTGCACACGCTGACCACAGCTGCAGAGGAAGCTGCTTCTAATATTTACAGTTGAGGGGAGAGCCGTTGTAAATTCAGCAGCTCGGTTTTATCTGACCCTGACACCGACGGAGGGTTAGAGGCAGCTTTAATCAGAGAGACCCGGTGAGTCAAAGTCACGTTCTGATAACACTCCAGGAGCTGCAGTGGCTCATGGATCAGTGCCAGGTTCATAACTGTCCTTTTTCAAGCACACGTAAAATGCTTGTTCTTTTTTTTTTTTTTTTTTTTTGTTCTGCTTCCTGTATTTTTGCTGTAATTAAGCGAATGAATTTAAAATCTGTCTCAAATGGGATGTTGCTTTTGTTATGTTTTTTTTTTCTGTGGACTGAGTTGATGCCGGAGGAGACAGACTTGTGTTTTCCTCCTCACTTTATGATGGTCAGCAGGTTACACAAAGCATCTTAACCCTACTGACCCCTCGTGGAGAACTGGCCTCAGACATGACTGATGGGCAAATCTATTCTATCTCAACAGCACGATCCATCGCTCTTTCCCTTCACAGGGCTGGACTGTAGCAGTGTCTGTTTGGTATGGAGACAGAAAACATCACCTTAGAAACATCATCAAACATTCTAACTTACCCTGCTGTAAACAAATCTTACATGTTTGAGACCAAAGGGGCAATAAATGCAGTTGATCATCTTGTTTTTTTGTAAAACCATCTACTAATTCAGATTAGTGCAGTGTCCATTTCAGCCCAGCTGTTTAACATCTGGGTTAGTTTTAGTAGCTCCTATTGCAGTTATGTGAAGCAGGCAGGGGGGTGTAAAGGCTGTGTCTCAGAAGGATTTTACTTTTATTCAAGCCATTTTTTCCTCATGAGATTTTATTTATAAATAATAATAATAAGAATCACGTTTGTTTCCAAGTTTATAAAGCTGACAATTTGGTTTTAGGGACTTGGTGCAGAAAGTTTTTCATAAAACAAATACACACAAATGCTGCTCACACTGAAAAAAACAAAACACATGAGCTATTTAAGAGTATAAACTGAGGTTGGACTGACTACAAGTATTATTCTCTAATCTGGGAGTGTGTTGGTCGGGTGAGTGGGTATCCTGGTGATCTTATAGGAATAATCTGTTCTCTGCTGGTCCTGGGAGAGGAGAGGGGAGGAGAAGAGAAGAGAAGAGAAGAGAAGAGAAGAGAAGAGAAGAGAAGAGAAGAGAAGAGAAGAGAAGAGAAGAGAAGAGAAGAGAAGAGAAGAGAAGAGAAGAGAAGAGAAGAGAAGAAAAGAAAAGAAAAGAAAAGAAAAGAAAAGAAAAGAAAAGAAAAGAAAAGAAGAGAGG
This sequence comes from Nothobranchius furzeri, assembly GCF_043380555.1. Taxonomy (NCBI): domain Eukaryota; kingdom Metazoa; phylum Chordata; class Actinopteri; order Cyprinodontiformes; family Nothobranchiidae; genus Nothobranchius; species Nothobranchius furzeri. The sequence continues at coordinate 57,797,927 of NC_091741.1, read as the reverse complement.
AGAGGAGAGGAGAGGAGAGGAGAGGAGAGGAGAGGAGAGGAGAGGAGAGGAGAGGAGAGGAGAGGAGCCTTAGCCCAGAGGGAAACCTGGCCTCAGAGGTCAGAGGATTTGAGCTGCCCAGCCCCACAAACTACTTCCTGTCAGATCAATGGCCCACCTGAAGGTGGGAACAGGTTTCCACTGCAACAGCTTGTCTTGCAACAGGACTATGCGTTAACATCATTATTATGGATGCATAACAAATAACATTTTTAAAAGTTTCAAATGCAATATTGGCTTATCCAGACAAAAATCCAATACAGTTAATTTAACACTAATGTCTCAATCATGTTGGAAGAGTAGACTGAAACAGATTTCCTTCTGAACTGGCTGGAGTTGTCAGTTTTTTCTCCTTTAAAAAAAAACTAAAGAGGGACATAATTACTGTTTACAATCAGGGAGCCCATTAGGTTGCCAAGTCTGCTCTGAGCTAACACTCCAGCTCTGGCCTTTGTAATTCAACACTGGCTGGCAAAAACAAGTTGTTTAAAGAACTAAAGACAGTAAACAGGAAGTTATGTTGTGTGGCCCTAGGAAGCCACAGCATCTTTTAATTTCACTCTCATATTTGGTGAAGCAGGTTAGAGGCTAATGTTGAGCTAACAATGCTCATGGGGAATTTGAAGTAAATAGTCAATAGAAATATCTCAAGCAAATTTTCAATTACCAACAACTCGATATTACAGTAAAATGTGTGTGTGAAGTGAATAATGAGTCAACCGTGGCGTTTTGCGTTCTTTAATGTGTCATTCAGAAATATAGCAGCAAGACGGCAAACAATCACACTTCCTCTAATACCGGAAACATACAACACATAAATATAGTGAGTGCTCCCTGTTACCACCAGATTTAACAATGTATTTATCTACTCGTCAACTGGCTGTGTATTACTCGTGCAAGTTTGTCATCTAGAATCTTCTGGCACTGATCCATAACTGTCAAAAGCCATGAAACTCACACAGCCGCAGTGAAAAAGTTACTTTCTGTTTAGAAAAATGGGCTGCAGTACCCAAATGTGACCACAGGATGTCATTTTTACTTCATTTTTAAATATTTCACTAAGTGTTTCCATGTTTTATAATTTTGGATTTTTTATGAAGTCTAATCTGACAACATCTATGATGCTAAAATACATACAGCCACATCTCTTGATTTATTTATTGGTGATAAGTTTTTTGTCTTTGTGTGTTTTCTGTGCTGCCATAAATAAAGCGGAGGGCTTACAATGAAAGAGATGGATTAAAATGATGAAAATACATTTTAACACATCATTGCATCATCTAACATTTTCCTTTAAAATGTGAAACTAGATTGAAACTGATGATAAAACCTTAAAGAGTGACTCTTTGCTCTCCATGAAGTAACATTGTTTGACTTTTCCAGTTTTTTTTCCATACTCAGCCTTTACACTCATGTGGACACCCACTCTGTCTGTGCAGCAGATGTCACTTGAAAATCTCTCAAGTTGTTTCATACCATAAGCTTGGGGGAAAAAAACGACTGAATCTAGGAGTCAGCTACTTTAAATGAATCATTTCAGTTTGAATTCCTGCACAGAATAGAAGTTTATGCGTCGCTTTCATAACATTTAGGATGCAAAATGTAAACTTTGTGAGACAGATATGGAACAGTATGTCCACCCCACAGATTTGTGACCTCCAGCTGCGAGTGACTCCACTCTGGGGTCACCCTGACTGTCACTGAGATCAATATGTGAAACAGTTCTTCAGCCGATGTCAAACCCAGAAAAGCTTTCTTCACTTTTGACACAGTGAGTGATGAAGCCTGGATTATGAGGCGGGATCCTTTAACCCAGCCTCCCCTCTGCCCATCAGCTGCTCCAAAGCGCTGCTTTATTTGATCCGTTTTGATTCATCGGCTGTCAGAGTCTGTCTGGTTCAGATGCGGCGGCGTCGACGGGGTAGGGTAAAAGAGGAATCAGTGGACTGTTTAGGACAAGACCAGGGAAGAACGTGCCTTTCCGATCTGAAGAGGAGTTGGTGGAGAGGTCATGGATGATGAAAGAGCTCTGCAGGGAAGTCGCTTCAAATCCGGACAGAACAGAGAATCAATCTGAGCTGCAGTCCTCCAGCTGTTACATCTGAAAGGAAAAAAGATCATTCTTCAAATAAATCAGCAAGATTTTCTGTGTAAATGGATGTTTTGACGTCGCTCAAAAGCATTCAGAGTAAAGTGGTGCCTCCACATGAGTGATGCGTCTTTGTGTATTAAGTGCCAAGAAGAATTATTTGAACTAAAGTGTGCATTTGTCTTCTTAACGCGCTGTGATGTTTGCTGACTGAAGGGAAAACAGTATCCTGATGCAGAGCAAACAAATGTTATTTGCTGCAGCTGCTATTGATTTTCATTTGCTGGAGGAAAAGCTGAAGACGATCCAGCGGGTTGTGTGCAGGGGCTTTATCTGGATTCACCTGACTCATCGCTACACCGTGACTTCTACCTCAAGCCAAAGGAAAGTTCAGCAAGTTGTTGTAAAAGCCAATTAGCTCTTTGTTGCTGTCGCTTCCACAGGTAACAAAACTTCCGCTTCTCCTGAAGGTTCATGGTGATTCACCACAGCCAGCTTCATGTTCAATGATCAAAATAAAACCAAAGTGAAAGGAAAACATGTCAGCTGAGCTGGAGTTGATGGAAACAGCATGGGACCAAATCAGCTCTGCTTTTGAAACCTGAGTCTGCTGCGATTTTGGAAAACTTGAATTAAGGATTTAAGTTGGTGTGGATTTTCCAGTGAATATACAGCATTTTGTGTAAAACCCTTCAATTATTTAGCAATGCTGCTAAGCGCTAACGCCTGGTTTCCTGTCATGAAGAAGCGTGTTTTCTCTGCGTCGTGATGTGGTAACTGAAGTGTTGGTCCAGCTGTATCTGAGGGATAAACCTTTCCAGTTTCATTCGTCTCACAGGTGTAACTCGATACCCCGAGGGAGCTGCAACAGGCCAGCAGGGCATTAAGCTGTAAGCCTGCAGATGTAGTTCACGTCTCGTTTCGTAGCTCACCAAATCTTACCAAAGTGGAAAAAGAAATGATAGATATACAGAAGTTTAAAAAAAGGGCATTTGATACGATAATTAGCACATGCTATTTAGCATGATGTGGCTTCAGATTAGTGAAGCCAGCAGCTACGGAGTGTCTCACAGGAAGGGGTTCTTGGTACAAATCTCAGCTGATTGTGAGTTATCGCCCATATCTTGACCAGAACCTGGAAGTTGAAGCTAGGACAAACAACCGTGTCCCTCATGGATGATTCCAGAACAAGTTATTGGCCCCGCCCCCTGAAAGTAAACATTTTCTTCATTAAACCATGAAAATAAACCTCAGAAAGTGTTTTTCTACATGTAGACTTCTGCTGGATGTTCACATTTTTATTTCCCCCACATGTACATCACATGTGGGGGAAATAAGGTGATGCAATGCGTTATCTGAACTTTAAAAACACAATAATTCAGAACAGATGAGAAGTTTGGTGATTTTTAGGTTTAGTTGTCCCCCTTTTGGGAGGTCCTTCATGAACAATGTCTAAAGGGAATGGACCACCTGGCCCAGTTCTGTGTCAGAGACTTGATGTGCCGCTATTTCATAGTTAGTCAGATCCGTTTCTTTGATTGCTTCATCCACATAATTACTTAATCACAATGCATGTCATCCATCCATCCTCTATGCTTGCTTGTCCACGCAGGGTCGCAGGGGGCTGGTGCCTATCTCCAGCAGTCTCCGGGCAAGGAGGCAGGGTACACCCTGGACAGGTTGCCAATCGATCGCAGAGCAGCTCAGAGACACACAGGATGAGCAACCATACATGGATGCCTAGAGAAACCAATAGACCTGACAGTCATGTTTTTGGACTGTGGGAGGAATCCGTACCCGGA